>NW_024884722.1:797766-836502 GCF_019232065.1 Centrocercus urophasianus
CAGTTCCAAAGTAATAATTTAATAATAATTAGAACCTGATCGGGAATTCAGAAATTGTGTAATTTGGGTTGAAATGGGGCTGCAAGGGGGGGTGAAATGCAGTTGCTTATAACCCAGTTGATGCCACTGGTGCCATGCTGGAGGGGAGGATGCAGGCATTGCTGCTTCTCCTGGGCAACAGCCAAGATTCTGGGGCAATTTGTTGTGTTTTGATCTACAGCAAGAGAGAAAAGTGTGATGTGTTGGGGAGCAGCAGTGTTGGTTGTAGAATCACAGAACACTTTGGGTTGGAAGGGACACCAAGGATCACAAAGCTCCAACCTCCCCTGCCACAATCAGGGCCACCAACCTCCCCATTTCATAGCAGCCCAGGCTGCCCAGGGCCCCATCCAACCTGGCCTTGAACAACTCCAGGGATGGATGGGGCATCACAGCCTCTCTGGGCAGCTGTTCCAGCACCTCACCACTCTCTCTGTAAAAAATTTCTCCCTAATATCCAACCCACATCTTCCCTCCCTCAACTTCAAACCATTTCCCATTTCTGGTGCTGCTGCTGATCAGGGTTATTGCTTCCCAACAGGTTTTTCCTGCAGATCCAAACCTCCTTATTAATCTTTTACCAGAGTTCAATGAGGGAAGAGAACATGGGATGACAGGACATCCCAAGTTGGAAGGGACCCATAAGGATCCTTGAGCTCAACTTCCACCTCCACGCAGGGCAGCAGCAGAACCCAGCACTGCCTGGCTGCTTCTTCCTGGGCACCCAGTTCTGAACCAGCTCCAGCTCTGCAAGTTGAGTGAAGGTGTGGCTGGGTGTTAGGAACTCAGTGCTGGTGCATTCTGCTTGCTTTGTGATAGGAAAAGGCCACCCTAGTGCAGCCCAGAGCACTTTGCATGGAGCGAGGAGTGGTGCTGGCAGCCTTGGGTGCTGCTGTGTTGGAGGCAGCACTGCTTTGGGCTGCTCTGATGTGGTGCTGCATGAAAATCTCTGCAAAACCTACAGAGAAACTCCTGTAACTGTAATAAACCTGTATGCATCTCCTATTGCAAATCAATACTAAATATGTAAGTTAAGAAAAATGTTTAGCTATTATGCTTGTAGCCATACAGAGAGCTGATACATTGGCTGTTCCTATGTGTCCCTCCAGATCAATTTCATGCTGGACAACTTCTGTTCAGATATTTGTATTTCTGAACTGACAGCATTGTAAGAAAACTGCAAATAAGAGAAGGGAAGTTAATTAGTGATGGAGGGAGCAAGAATGGTGGGCCAGGGGAGAGCCATAGTGGAGTTCATTTATTTGGAGTGGAGGGTAGGGCTCTGAGAAATGCGCTGCTCCATGAGGAGATGCCTAAATGTGCCTTGAAAGGATTAGCTTCTCCACACCTAATCTGCTTATGCTTAACCTAAAATAGTGCCGTGATAATGCTCAGTGTCTGGGTTTTATTCCTCCTGTCATGGAGGAGGATGTGCAATGACACTGCCTGCAACTACAGCAGGAAAAAAAAAAAGAAGAAAAAGGAAAATGCAAAGAGGCAGAACAGAGGGGTTGGGATAAGCAAAGAATTTGGGGAAGGTTTAAGAAAGAGGCTTTGAAAAGGCACTTTTGCATGCATCTGGCTGTGCGTGCCACATACATGGCAGCACCTGCTTTGAGGACGACAAATGCCTCTGGGGGAGGGCAGTCCTGTGTTCCTAAGGTGTTTATTGTTGCCTTAAGGGGCTGAGCTCCCCACATCCCACCGGGATGGAGTGTTTGTTCCCCATGTTGTCGCCCTATGCCCTACAGGGGAGTAGGGTGATGGTACTGGGGCAGTGGGTTGCCATGCAAACAGGTGAGGGCAGCTGCAGCACCACGTCCTGCAAGGCATGCGCCTGGGCCACAAAAGGCACCAGGAGCACAAGAGGAATTGCAGATGCCGGAGAGAGAATAAATCTTTCCAATCAGCCAATTTATCAGTGGATTCGCAGTTCCTAATTCAAAGCAACTGAAGTAATTATTGAAAGAAAGTCATTAATTGGAGTAAAGCTCTTTATTGAATATGCTACTGAGTCATTCTTGCAGACACTTGGGGGTTTATTGCATTGGCTTCGGAACAAAGCAAATCACTGCTGTTACAGAGCAGGGTCACTGGATGGAGCTGGGTAAGGACTGGAGCTGCTGGTGGCCCTGCCTTGCTCCTACCACATGCAACTGAGAGTGGGCTGTGTTTCTTTCAGTAGAATTTTTTTTATATATACTTTAGCATTCTTCTGCTAGCTGTTCTTGTAAGGCTTGTTGCAGAGGCCATAAAGATACCCTGAAGTTCTGAGAGGTGAAATAGAGAAGGGAGGTGCTGTGCCCTGGAGGGCTCACCAGGAGGTGCTGAACTGCAGTTGTGATGAGGGAGGTCACAGCTCCTCATCCACGTCTGTGCTCGCAGCTCCCTGGCAGCCAGGGCTGGCAGCCTTCACACCCTGCTTTGGTCCTGAGCCTTTTAGAGGCTCTCCACTTCTCTGTCTTGTGGATAAATGAAATGAGAAGGTGAAACTATCCGTTCTCTTATTCCAGCTTTACCTATTGAGGGCTTTGTACTTTCTTACCGTGTCTGAGTTTATCCTTTAATTATCAGCCCTGACTGGCTCCCATCCCGCTTGGTTCAGCTAATGGAAAGCACTGATTCATTCCTGTGACCATTTCGTTGCCTCTTGGCTGAACATGAGACAGCAGTGTGCCCAGGTGGCCAAGGAGCTCAGTGGCATCCTGGCTTGTATCAGCAATAGTGTGGCCAGCAGGAGCTGGGAACTGATCATCCCTCAGCACTGGCCCTGCTGAGGCCCCTCACTGCAAGAAGGATGTTGGTGTGATGGAGCGTGTCCAGAGAAGAGCAGCGGAGATGTGTGGGTTCTGGAGTACAGTCCTATGGGGAGCAGCTGAGGGAACTGGGGTTGTTCAGCCTGGAGGACACTCAGGGCTCCCTACAGCTCCTGACAGGAGGTTGTGGCAAAGTGGGAATTGGCAGAGGCTCCTGGTAACAGCAGTAGGATGGAAGGTGATGCTCTCAAATTGCACCAGGGAGGGTCAGGTTGGTATCACAGAAATGTCTGCTCCAGAGAGCGGCCAGGCGCTGGCACAGCTGCCCAGGGTGGGCAAGTCCCCATCCATGGAGGCGTTCAGAGCTGCAGGGATGTGGCACTGAGGGACGTGGGCTGTGGGCACGGTGGGAGTGGGTGGGCTCTGTGCACACTGGGCTCACAGCACAGGACGTGGAGCCCCCAGGCAGGGGGAACAAATGGCAGAGTTGGAGAGGTGGCATCGAAGGTGGAGAGCAACAGCAAAAAAGGTGTAAAGGTGCCTGTCAGTTAATGGTGCTTTAATCCTGATTTTTGTTACGGCTTAGCAGGGTTCTGATAAAATGTAACATTTACAGGAGCTCCTACTCGTTCACAAATGTCAGACTTAAGGAACATGAAGGGAAGGGCTGCTATGTGACTATTCTTGTGAGGTACAAAGTTGGGTGTTACTTCTGATGGGGGTGTTCATGATCAGAAGCCCCAAATTACTGTTTCAAGTAAAGCAGCTGCAATATGCCGCCCTGGAGATGATACATGACTGTTTTTAATTCATTAAATACGGATTGTCTTCTTTTAATACTGCTGGAAAGAGATTTGGACGAAAGCGGGTATTTCAGCAGCACTGTTGGTTTTCTGTGTCTGCACAGCTCCCTATTAGAGACCAACTCAGGATGGTTTGAAAATGTGAAGAAATCGATATCCAACTGCATCGCCAAACAAGCAGCAGTCCTGGAACAAAGAGACCGGGGGACTGGCGGTGTGAGCGTAGAACTTGAGATTTCTGTTGCTGAAGCTGAGCAGAATTTTATTTGCAAAGAATGCAAGATGAGGAGGTGCAGAACAGTCATCCCGTTCCTCAGTTTGCTGCCTCGAATGTTACCCATGCTGAATCTCATTTGGTCTCTCAGTACTGCTTCTTTATGTTGTTTGCAAAGCTCTAACTATCTCCTTGGAGGCGGGGGTATTAATTGATTTCCGAAATCAGGAAGTTACAGAAAACACAAAGTAGAATGCAGTGCGTTGACAAAGCGCGTTTCACTTCTGATCAGAGGAGTGATCCGAGGGCACAGGTGGGGGGGTGTAATCTGCAGTGATCTGTTCTGCAAATGTGTAATCAAGAGTGACGACAGGAAACAAATGATTGTGACACGTAACGGCGGGGCAGGAGCAGTGCTGATTAGCATGTATGTACCGCCTGACTTTCAAGTATCGAGAGCGCAGGCTGTGCAAATTACATCGTTTATTTCTGTGATGGTAACAGATATAAAAATTATACCATAAATAAAGTGGAATCAACACTTCAGCATAATTTAATGATGCTTTAAGCAATTCCAATCCGCGTGTTATTGGTTTGTAGCACGGCCACTCGCTTCTGGCTCTCGTTCCTCTGTCTAAAACAGCCTAATGCCAAGTGAGTGTGTGGAGGGGTGAGGGGTGGCCATGTGCCTGGGCCCCAAAGAATCCTAGAATGGCCTGGGTTGCAAAGGAGCACAACGCTCATCCAGTTCCAACCCCCTGCTGTGTGCAGGTCGCCAACCAGCAGCCCAGGCTGCCCAGAGCCACATCCAGCCTGGCCTTGAATGCCTGCAGGGATGGGGCATCCACAGCCCCCTTGTTCCAGTGCCTCACCACCCTCTGTCTGAAAAACTTCCTCCTATGGAAGGACGGCAGCCATCCCACTGTGCCCCTCCCCAGGGCTTCACCTCATGTCATGATTCCCCATCATGCTGTTGGGTCAAAGCAAGCACAGAGATGCTTTAACCTTTGGTGCTTGACCACCTCCATGGATATGTTCAGCTGTTATTTACAGAGCTGCCAAAATCCCTCCTGTAAGAAAGAAAATTAGTCTAGATTTGAATCAAAATTTCATTGCATGGTAGAACTGATCAAGTGCATGGACTTGCTCCTGGGAAAGGGCAAACTCTTTGCTCTCAGACTTGCAGTGACAGCCCCATTCACTTCACACTGTGCAGTGCAGTACATGGAAGAGAGTAAAAATGGTGGTGCCAAATGCAGACATCAGTGGTACTCCTTCCTGAAGCTCTTGCTCTGGTCCTGGCCTAGGAGATGGGCAGCGTGCTGTCAATGGTGGCAGTGGGTCACAAGCATGTCACCCATGGGCTGAGGGATGGCTGCAGTCAGGTGTCCTCCAGAGATGCCTTGTGCTGCTGTAAGATGACATACTTTGCTCCATGAAAGGCATTCTTTAGAAAAACAAAACAAGTCAAATCCCAGCTGAGTATAATATGTGTTTTATATATACCAAGACAGATCAAGTGTCAGATTTAATCTTTCTTGCTCTTCTCCTGGTAATTCCATATGTCTCTATGGGGTACTCTCTTATTTACTTCCTCCTGAATGCAACCATCCTATCTTCTTGATTTCTCATGTGTTAACTGCTTTTTGACTCAGACAACTTTCCGTTTCTGCCCAGCACTTCTGAGACAGTGAGAATTACTGACTTCATTTTCCAAGTAAGGCCGCTCTACTTTAGGGAAAAGCAGATGTGGGTTTGTACAAAGGCTCTGTAACGCTTCACGTTGTTTAGTTCCTGTGCTGGTTTAGTTCCTGTGCTGGTTTAGTGCTGCCCAGCACTGTACTTGAACTGAGCGAAGCCATGCAGTGAGCTTGTCCTCGCAAATTATCCCATGCCTAATTCCCATGTGTCCAGGAGAGGTCTTGCATAATTTATTCTTGTGTGTTGTTGGCAAGACTGCAGCACCACCACCCTGCTGATTGCCTTGAGTTGCCTGTATCCACTTAAGGTCCTCTATTTTTTTCCTGACCTTTGATAGGTTTCAAGTCATTTGTGGCATCAGCCATTTTCCCACTCTGTTGCTCGGTCACTTCCAGAGCCAGGAGGTTGATGTCAATTTAAACTGCAGAAAGCTTTGGCCACTGATGCTTTGACCTCGATTTCTCTTGGTTCCTGATCCATGACAAAAGAAGTTGAATTTTTGGAGAAAATTCTTGGAAGTTTCTTAAGAGTTCATTGAGGTCAGAGGTGGGAGGACCATGGCTGCTCCTCCTGCAGTGTGGCCTAGCAGTGTGACCCTGACCACCGCTCCTCTTCTTTCTAGGTCCAGAAAGGGGGAAGCTTCTTTTTAGCTCTGCAACACCTGTCTGGAGCTCCTCCCATGGGAGTCAGGTGTTTTGCACCTCCGAGGATCAAAGATGCAGTGTCAGTTATTTTTAACCACGTTTTAATCAAATTTTAGTTGCATAAATTGTTGTGGCTGAGGCTTGAGGGGGCAGTCCTGGCATCTATAGGGTGCAGGCTGCAGGAAGATGGCTGTGAATGTCCACTTATTATCTGTCAGAAGTATTTGATGCTCCCTAATATGTTCTGACAGCAGCTTGGCTGGGTGGAAGGGCTGGAGCCCCCAGGCAGCTGCTGGTACACTGGCGACACAGTGGAGAAATGTTCTAATTCTCATGGCAGGAGGGGCAGCTCCTGCACCCCACAGTGGCATGGGGTGGGGATACGACCATCCTTTGCCCACTGCTCCTGTAGACACAGCTTTCCACACCTCTCAGTGCCTTCTTAAACATAAAATTCCCAGCAAATTTTACCAAGGAGTTACATAGGAAACCTGCTTTGGCAGGGGGTTGGACTCGATGATCTCTGGAGGTCCCTTCCAACCCCTACAATTCTGTGATTCTGTGATATCATCTGTGCTGTTGATCTGTTTTACTTGATGCCATCCATCCCATTCATCAGCGTGAGGTGAACTGGAGCAGACCATGGCCAGTCTGTGATCAATGCCCATAAGAGCTCATGTGAAATCTTTCACCACTCCAAGTTAAATTCCATGCTTACATCAAACACGAAGGCACATCCTCATGTTTTTCCTTTCAAACTGAAACTCATATCAAACTAAAAGGATTCTCCACACCTGCTGAAAATGGAATTAGGAGAGTCTAGGTTTGCAGAGCTGGTGAAAGAGGAGATTGTATCATGAGAGCCTGGTAAGAGCTCCCCAGAGCCAGGCAGGTGCTGGCTGCACTTGCACAGTCTTGGCAGAGCTGCAGTAGGACACAGCAGCAGGCTTTGGCTTTCCAAGGGGAAATCTGGTAGAAATTGCAGTGGCAGCCCCAAAGCATCATGTTTCATGGGAGGGATGAGAAGGAAACTCATTCCGTTTAACCTTGGGGAGTTTCTGGTTTGTCTGATGCTCCATTTCTCTTCTCTGGGATATTCCTCTTTTCTTCCTACCCACTGTCACTAAACTCAAGGATCACGTGGAATTTATCATGAAATCATTTGATAGCTCATCTGAAGATTTATTTTCTTTTTCTCAAAGAAAAGAACACAGCCTTGTGCTGCTGAATGGTCATGAATCACATCAGTGTCACTGGCAGGACAGCAGAGAATTAATGTTTATCTTGCTTTTAAAATCTGATATTTAGGGAAGGAAATTCTTCATGCATTTTGTAGTGTGATTTTTTATTACACTTGTCACTCCAGCATTTAGCTGAAATTAGGTTTCTGAGGAAGAGAAATTTGGAGACAGAGTCAGACTTGGTGGCGTAGGACTGTTTGCACAGGCTGTGCAGGCAGACTCCCTCCATGCAGGGAGGCTTTGCTGTTGGGCTTTCTTCTCTCCTAGCTCCAAACTCTCTTTATCCACCACATTTTTTGCCTTTTTTCCCTCCATGTTTCTGTGCTATAGATGATGCTACCCATGCTGCCACTTGGCTGGCATCTCCTTGCTGCTTCTCTGCTTTGCTGTTCCTATGTCTCTCGCCAAGAGCTCATCCTTTGCCAGCAGTGTGTTTTGTGTGTCCCCATGGTCAGGACATTGAGGAGGCAGATGTTACATGTGGGTTCTGCTGCTGCTTTTTCTGATCCCTGCCATATAGCAGCTGCTAGTGGTCGTTGTGTTGGGATTTTACTGATGTGTAAATTCGTCGTGGCTCTGCCCTTAGTCTTATAGTTGAGTTTATTTCCATTCTGAGTTTGCGCTCCAGTGAGGTGGAAACCATTTGGGACGGGATGCTGACTCTAACTGCCATGCAACTGGTGGAAGGGTGGCTGGAAATCCCCATCTTCACAGGGAAATACCAAACAGAAGGTGAGCAGCCTTGTGCCATTGCCTACAGGCGCATTGCTACCAGCTTCCCTTCAGCCCATGGCGCCCATGTCACAATTTTGAGCAGGTCTGGTGACAGAAGGATACATGCTGAACTTTTTACATTGCTTTTGTAAAGCCTCTGGCTGAAATAATAATGCCCAACTTGCAGCACAAAAGCAGCAGAAAGCGCAGGTAATGGGGTTGCAGTGCTGGTTGGGTTCCTGTACTCATAAACAGAGGGATTCAAGAATAAATTAATTTGGGGAAACTAATTTCCTGTGTTATTAAATGGGCCTTAGAAAATTGGTTTAAATTTATATTTCAATAATTGAAATCCAAACTGTCGTACATCTGTATTGCAGCCCGGTTTTCCTTCACCATCATAAGCAAATTTTAGCTGTGCTGCTTAACTCAATCACAGCAGCATGTAATGTCTGTAACACAACCCACTGTGTTAATCTTTATGAGCTCACCAGAGATTTTCAGTTCAGTGACCTGACCCATCCTGGGAGTAGTTGTAAGATTTTGTATGGAGCATGTATATTTCAAAGCTATTGCCTTATTCAGTGATCAAATTTCTTGACCAAGTTTTATGATCTATACTTTTTTTATTGTGATCCACATTAGAATAAGTGCTTTGTCTTCTGCAGTCATGGCTGGCAAGGTAAGTGTTATTGATGCTCGGCGTGCTCATCTGTATCTGGCTGGCAGAGATCATTGTGCCTCTGGGTAAACCTTGAACAGAGATTCATCTGCTTTTCAGAAAACGGTACGAACCACAACGAAATGTATGAAAGCACATGAGTAATGACGTGAACTTTAAGGTTTCTGAGACTAATCCACGTTGCTCAGGAGTGCTCAGAATCTCCCTGTACAGCAGGCAAAAGCAATAAACACTGCTTTTCTCTCTCCCTTCCTCCCCTCTGCAGCAGAACCTTTGTGGCAAGAGCAGCCCAAGCCCCAGTGTGCCCCTTGGGCACTGCACAGCAGTTCCTTCCATGCTGGCTCCCACTGATGGAGCTGCACTGCTGAGCGCAGGGCAGGCAGCATGAGCATCTGCTCTTTGGTGAAGATGGAGATGTGTAATGAGTTGGCCCCTTCCATCGCTCTGGGGGAACAGAGATGTGCATTGCTGTCCTTGTTATATACCACTGAACTGGCAGAAGTCTGTCACCCGAGAAGAGGTTGTTGGCTGGTATTTCTTTTTTCAGCGTGTCCAGAATTAATTGGCCTGTACGTGTGCTGGCAAAGTTACTCCGGAGAGTTTGTTGGAAGTCAGAGCTATTGAAAAATAACTCCTCGAGTTTTTCATTCTGTTTTTTTTGTTTTTTAAATTCAGAAGACAAATACTTCTGTCTTCTGTGGGTGATGTGTGAAATTCCCATCACCTGTCATCATCTCACTGCACATCATTGGAGGGAGAGCGTGTGATTGTTCTCTGCAGAAACCATCGCGTTGTCAGGCTGCCTTTGACAGTCATCAGCTGCTCTCCAAATGCTTAATTAAGGGCTCTAAGCACATACATACAGTACATAAGCTGTTTCTTTCCCCAAGCTGTCTATTTGATGAGGATTTTGGAGAAATCCTTCTACTCCATGTTGAAAAGCGATTCTTGTATTTCATATGTGTGGGTACAAACAGTCTGTCTGTGCAGAAAGCCTCCCTCCGACAACAACAAGCAGCTCAAAGCTCAGCCTGACTGTGTTGAACCCCGTGGGTGAATTCTATCAAGTCATACATATGGAAGGGCTTGCTCATGAAAGGTGGATCTCTGCTGACCAACCCATAGAAGCCCTTGGACTGAAAATAGGGCGTGAGCATTGGCACCAACGGTTCAGGTGTTTCTTTGGTGCTGCCCTTTGTAGAATGAGTGTGCTGCTGGATGGCTGGGAGAGGTGGGCTTGGTTCTGCAGCAGAGTGTGCTCTGGGAGTGGTGCCACTGAAGTCTTATGTTCCTAATGGTTATTTAAGACATGTCAGGAGGTGTATGTATGAGATGATCTTTGGACTCAGGCTATCTTCCAGTAGAGCAATTTAGTTGCCTAAAAAAGAGATGAAGAAAATCATATAGTAATCTTGCTGACAGCCTTACAAGGAAGTGAGCTACATGCTACAGAATAGTGCAGCAAAAGAGGATACAGTTGGCTTCCAGCAAAATGTGGGGAATTTGTCCTAGTTCTGCGTGTGCAGCTGTCATGTTCTGATAGGCTTCCAGTCGGCAGCCTTGGCAGCCATTTTTCAAGATGTGTGACTGAAGCCAAACATATTTTTGGAAGATACTTAGAAGTGCCAGTGGCCATCCGCTCCAGCAGTGTTGGTGTACCCTTCTTCTCTTGCTGCAGCTGCAGTGCTGCTCGTGGAGTTATGGTGGATACAGACCTAAGGAGACTAAATGGCTCCTTAATTAAGGAAAAGAGATATATGCACATATATACTTAATTCTCTTGTAGCCTTCTTTTAAACTAACCGGTAAACACTGCCCTCTGAATTGCACTTGTTTTCACATCTCTCTCTGATGCTTTCTTGTGCCCTGTGCACCAATTCTGTGTCTAAGAAGTGACTTTCCCTGAGGTTGTTACAAATCCAGATGAAATATTTTGATTCTTCACAAAGATGCTTTGCTGGCTCTGCCAAATCCATTTCTGTAAATGGAGACATCTTTCACAGCATACCAGGCACCCCTTTCTGGTGTCGTATTTGCTTCGAACACGCACAGCAGGGCATGTTCTGAGCTGTTACACCTCCTAAGTTAAAAATACATTGTTTTTGAGACTCTTCTCTCGCTGCAACTTCGTAGCACTGCAAGTGTGAGTGCATCAAACAGTCGGGAAGCAGCTCTGCCAGAGCCCTCGAGTGAGCAAACCCCAGCGATGGAAATGGCAGTTTGTACAGGGAGGGTCAAAAGGCTGCAAGGATGCCAGGCAAAACAAACAGCTGGATGCAGGTATCAGCTCTTTGCTTTCCTTCAGCTTTCTCTGTCTGTTATACTCTCACGTTGTTCTCTTGTCTGCATATCACTGCCGTGTGTTTTCTGCTGGCAGCTTCAGAAGCACAGGAGACGAGTAGCTGAGGAAGATGTATATCCTGAACCCACCCAAATGTGATCACTGCTGCGAGGAGAGAAGGATAACTGGCATCAATCCTTTGAATGGTTTGTATTCAGGTTGAAGGACCCTGCTAACTTAAGCCATCTTATTAAATCCAATGAATAGTGGAAGAGAGAATCCATTGGAGCCAAGGAGGTAAATTGGTAGTCATGTAGCTTCAGGGAGGTCAGGCGTGGCTGGGTCAGCACTTCAGGGTAGACCTGTAAGAAAAGCATATTGAAAAGATCCCTTCGTTTGTATCCAGTGAGCGAGGCTCCTACCTAAGCACAGCCCCCTGCTGGAGGTCTCCCTGCGGTCTGTCTGTGCACCATCACCGGGACAGCAGGATGTGGCGTCCCCACAGTGTGCCTCCCTCTGGCATCCACCCTGCAGAGATCTGCCCTGAAGCAGACTCTGGGCTCTTTCTGAACGTAGAGGAGGAGTGGTTGATGTAATCCCACCTACACCAGTCTGACTAGGTGTTGCTGCACCCTATAAAAGGCTCAGAAATGAAAACTCAATAATAATTCTTAATGCATTGGAAATGAAGGAAATGTATTCGTCACTGTTTGCAGATAGAAATATGGAGTGCTAGTGAAGGTCTGTGTAGCAAAAACAGGTATATCAGCTTATTCCAACTTTCTTCTTGTTATCAGTGGCTATTTTGACAAGGAAACTCATGACCATGGTATTTTAGCAAATCAGAAGCTTGACAGGATTATCTTATCAGCACCTCCTGGGATAGTGCAGCCGTGGTAGCGCTCATCTCTCAGGTGGCAGTGACAGATAGACTCTTCTTTCTGCTAACAGCAGAAGGAAGAACTCAGGCAGGAGCTTCCTACAGAGATGATCCTTTTCACAGCCTCTCCTCATCAGCTTTGTGCTCTCAAGCAGTGCCCGTCACTCAGCAGCTCTTGCAGCATCACCTCCCACTCAGCTGTTCAGCGCATAGCATGAAGTGCAGCATCTGTCCCTTGCTGTGGCTGCTGTCTGGCCCTGGTTCCCAAGCTGACCTGAGAACAGCTCAGTGGAAATCATTGACTTTTGGGGCAAGGCACACTGCTCTTCCTTTCTTTCCAGCCCCCCAGATAGTCCATCCTTGTTGCTTCCCGTACACAGAATTTGTACCTAATTATTCCAGAGCTGATGAGAAGAGAGGTATCTCCAAGCCAGTGATAGTAACAGGGCAAATAAACATAAAATCCTTGGGAATTAGCTGAACCCCAGGTGCCCAGCAACATCAAAGCACGCTCTTTTAACGTGAGTGTTACATTTTAGTCTGAGAAGATGAGAGGGAGTAGAGCAGAGATGAAGCAGAAAATTATCAATCACTCGCATTTCCTTTCGAGGCCAATGGTGAGATATTCCACCGTTCTTTTTCCATTAGAGATGGAAAGTCATGGGTTTAACCTGGCCAGAACCACGGCTCGGTTGGAAATGCACTTTGATTGAAGATTTCTTTTGAAGATGCACCACTTTATTTGAGAATATCAGATAGAATAAATAAAAAGAGCATCAGTGCAGACCATGAGCTGAAAGATAAATGTCATGGAGTGTGTTCAGAGTGTGGTCCGAAATTCGGATGAGTGGTACTGATTTGAAACAGCAGTATAGAGAATGTAAGTATGTAAAACAAGTGTGGAAACGGACTCTGCATGTGACAGAGAAGGGAGAAAGGATTGAAAGTTATTTAGAACAGTTTTTGCCTCCGTCCACTTTACTGGTATGTATTTAAGGTAAGAATGGGTCCCAGTAATAATCCAGGCTAGTGTCATACTGAAAAAATAGCAGCAAAGTTTCATTCTTGCATTGTGTGAATGATTTCTGGTTAGTGCATTTTGTACTTAATGCTTTTAGTTGCCTGTTAGGAAGGTATTCACTCTTGATTTACAGCTTGTTCCTGAAAAATACTCTTCTGTGTCCATTGACAGTGATAGTGGATCCTGAGCACTGCAATCAGTTCAGTTACTGCTGAGGTCAGCTGGCCCTGGGGAGGGGAGACGCCTGTGGGGGAGGACTCTCCTTTGGCTGCTTCTTCTTGCCCACAGGAATCATCTGCTCTTCCCAGACATCTCCTGCGTGTTTCAACAGGCTCCCAGGGTTGGGGTTTCAGTTCGAAATCAGGGCCAGTGTTCATTAAGGACACAAGTTCGAATAATTCTTTTGTTGGGCTTCAGCTGGCTGTGCCATCACCTGTTATCATCTTGGAGCTGGTCCTGAAGCCCAGCCAAACCAAGAATTGTCAGAGATGTGAATCATAAATCATCTCTCAGCCACCTCTCAGCATTACCGATCAGACTTGTGACAGTGGGTTGAATAATAAGAGCTACTAATTGCCACAAGCCTGTGGCTTTGCCTTCAGATAAGGAGAGCGGTAGGCGTTGCTCTGCTCACGAATGCAATTAATTACATGGGGAGTAATTTCCTCCCTGTGTTCGGTGCTGGCACTGCTGGCACAGGGAGGCAGCCCACCACCACATCCCTCAGTGCCACATCCCTGTGGGTCTGAACACCTCCACGGATGGGGACTGCCCACCCTGGGCAGCTGTGCCAGCACCTGGCCGCTCTTTCAGAGAAGAAATACCTCCTAATACTCCATGAAAACCTCCCCTGGCACAATGTGAGGCCATCCCTTCTCGTCTAATCTCTGTTTTATTGCCCACAACTCAAAATGTGGCTTCTTAACTGCCACGTCTGGATCTCCAACTCCTAAGTATTTTGGAGAGGTCAGCTTGGGAAGAGCCGCGGAGCCCCTTCCTTTCAGCAGTACCTGGAGTGGTCTGCAGGGCTCCCGTGGAAAGGGGCACCTCGAGACCAGAGGGCCCTCTGGAAAGTTGAAAGTTTATAGATTGTCCACTCCCATTAACATGGGTTAAAAGGCCTAATTGGTTTCCCATGAAGAGAAATGGGCTCTGGCTGGTTACTAGGCAACTGAAGACAATTTGCCTTTTCCTTGCTATTCAGGAGAACTCAATCCAAACTTTACAAGAGGACTTTCAATTCATGTTTGTTATCACCAGAAAAAGGCTTTCTGATGCTGTTTTGCTGCCCTTAGGAGGCGAACCCCCTGCTAAACTGTCCCTTATTAACTGGATACAACACAGCTTGTTCCTGGTGCGCTGCACGTGGAGGGGAACCAAGGATGGGTATGTGCTGCTCCTCCATTTGTAGCAGTAGAGGCAATAATGGCTATCCCACTGTGCAGAAATTGCAAATAACCCATGTTTTGCTTTGCCCTGGCTGACTGAGCTTCAAAGTGGGGCTTTGGTCCCACAGCAGTGGGCAGGGATAATTTCTTCCTGGGGAAAGCATTTGGGCACTGGAACAGGCTGCCCAGGGAGGCAGTGGTGTGTGCCTTGGGAGTGTTTAAGGGACGTGTGGATGTGGTGCTTAGGGACATGGCTACAAGGGGGCTTGGCAGCTTTAGGTTGGTGGTGGGACTTGGTGATCTTAAGGGTCTTTTTTAACTTATAGAATTCCATACTGCCTTTGAAATCAGGCTTAGTACAAAACAGAGCTACCATGTCCTATTTTTATTTCCCGAGCCAAACAAACAGTTGAGAGCTTGCAGCTGATCCAAGACCACTGAGCTCTCTTGGCACACTGTTTTAAAGAGTCCCCAGGGGCAAGTGAAAATGGAGGAGTGCTGCAATTAGATTCTGCATGGGTTATTTCCCATGCATGACAGCAGTGCTTTTAGTATGGTGCACGTTCTGGTGTAACAAACTGCAGAATAAGAACAGCAGGAAACAGCTGCAGACATCTTTAATAGAGATGTCCAAAACACTAAACCTTTCCCAACAAAACTTTATTACCATTTCTAAGTTGCCTGTGCTTTGTTTAAAACAGGTAAACCATAAAATGTCTGTGTGCAGAGATAAAAGATTCTGATATTCTCAGTTCTTTCAGAATGCTCAAACATCTCAAGTATGGGATAGTTATTTGAAAAATGGTCAGGGACAGAAACCCAGAAATATGCTTGATGTAAAATATCAGCTTGGCAGTGACATCTGGAGTCCCTCAGAGGACAACGTGCTACCTGTGGCTTGGCCCCAACATCAGAGCAGTTCCCAGCACAGCTTTGTCTGGCAGTCTGGGAACTGCCATTGGTTTTCATTTGGAAGACAAACTTGAACGAGAAGTGTGCCAGATGCTCAGCTGCAATGGGGCAGCTGTGAAGGCTAACGGTGGGTCCTGAGTTTCACTGCAGAGCTGGTCACATCACTGGGCAAAGCAGGGCTGATCCCCTGGAAAGTTGGCTTTCCTATACCATTTCTACCACTAAATAGCTCTGTATGCAACTTGCATTATGCCAAACACTATTAGAATTGCATTATATTCTTCAGCTGACACAAGTTAACATTTTGATATTCTGCTACAGCACTGATAATGCACTGTTTCTATGTCTGGCTCATCTGCACAGCACAGTTATTAAACAGTCATTTGGAGGAGGACTAGAAAATTTCTACTACTACTACTAATACTACAACAAAAAAGGCAGTGATGGTTGTAGCAACCCATAATGTGATTCTGCTTTTATGAATAAAACCCTTAAAAATGAAGGTGTTAGCA
Source organism: Centrocercus urophasianus (assembly GCF_019232065.1). Classification (NCBI taxonomy): domain Eukaryota; kingdom Metazoa; phylum Chordata; class Aves; order Galliformes; family Phasianidae; genus Centrocercus; species Centrocercus urophasianus. The sequence goes on from NW_024884722.1 coordinate 813,555, forward strand.
GTGGCAACAGGAAGCAGAGGTGAAGAACTGGTGGGAATGGGGTGCGTAGTGCTGGAGTGAAAGCTTCACTTCTTAAGCACTGATCACTGTGACACTGAGACACATGGTGTGGGGTGTTTGATGCAAAGCGCTGCGATGCTGAGTGGCAGATCCAGCAGGTCACTGCTTCAAAATTGGCCAGTCAAAGGTTGTTTCACCACCAACTCAGAAACCAAATGTATTGAAAGCAGTCTAGGCATGTCTTAGTTCATGAAAAATACAGCTGATATTCAAATTTATATAAAATATTTTATGCAAAGATTCTGAAGCCATGGAGTAATAATGAGGTCTGAACAAAACAAAAGGAAAACAATTCTCTGTTTATCCGACATGCACTTCTGTTGCTGAAGAAATCATTCAGCATAGGGAGAAACTGATGAAATATTACATGCCTCAAGTCCTAGAATAAAACCTTAATGAACTCCTTTCTTGTTCCAGACCTCCTCCTCTATTTTCATGTTTCTGCCTGATGACAGAGCTCCCATTCAGCTGTGCTTTTCTGCTCATCCCCATCTCTCTGGGTTTCCTTTTGATGTGGTGCTCCGCAAGTCTTCTGGAGACATCAGGCTCTTGAAAGAGAAAGAAATTTTGCTTTCTGGAAGACATGCTTTGTTTGCAAAAGGCACTGGTAACCAAAGTATTTAAAAACTCAAGTGTCTCTTTCCTCTCTTGTAAGGCTCTTTAAAAAACACTGTTTATTTGCAGACGAGAAAGAGCTGCTGGGGCTGTTTGTTGACTTTGCACTTAGACTTTCCTTATTGTTGATCTGATTTATGTTGAATAAAAACTTCTGAAAAATATTTTGTCACCAGGAAGAGGTGATACAGTATATTCTGAAATATGTTTCGGGCTGGGAATTGCCATGCAAATCCCAGATCTGCTTTTCTGCACCTCAGCATTCATGCAGTGGTGTTGGTTGACCCAGCAGGCTTTGGGTTGGGAGGAGGAGGGTAGGACTGGGCTGCTCAGCAGGCTGAAGCTTGGGAGAACAGTGTGCAGAGGGAAAACATAGCAACACACGGATTGTTGTTGGTGAGAAAAAGCTCTTGGTGTTTCTTACTGTTGGAGAAATTCCTGTGTGCACCATGAGTAACAGCAGCTCCAACCAACGCTCTGTGCTGGGAAGCTGGTGGAGTAGAACTGATATCCTCACTAGTTTATGACCAGGTTCTTTTCCAATTAATGTCTTGATATGCATATTCTGATCTTTATAAGCTCCTTCCTTAATATTTAAGCTCTTTTCTTAATATTTAAGCTGCTTTCTAATATTTACTAAAATTTCCTAGAGCTTTAACCCTGGTGTTAATTAGGCACGCGTTTTAAACTTCAATTAGTCCTGTTAAATATGCCATTATTTTATTGCCTTGAGTTTTTCACTGTTTTCCATAAAAATATCACATCGTTACTTTATTTCAGAGCTTCAGAAGTTGGCTGCAGTGCTGAGATGAATACATACACAGTTATAGGCATTCTGGGTGTGTGTATATATATATGGGTGTTTTGGTAACGTCATCAGAACTGCCAAGAATGCTCTTGGTCAGACTTCTATTACTTCGTATGGAACTTCTGTGCTCCTTGATGTCACATTCTGTTGCCACTTTGTGCTTACAAAGAATTTCCAATTTATTGCTCCAAATTTGACTGAGGCTGTGCTAAAGACTCTTCATTAAACTGCCTTATTCAGATTGTGACCGCATGTCATTTCCAATTAAGAGTGTGTTAGCTTGTGTGAGAAGGGGCCTCAGCTGCTCAATGGAAGTGATAAAATGCTTTTGGTCTTTTTGTTTTTGTTTTTTGGGGATTTTTTTTTTTTAAACAGCAGTAAGATTGGTTCACGTAATCCCCAAATCCCTAAATATGTTGACTGTGACTTTCTTATCAGCTGTGTGTCCCAAGACTGTTTTGTATGCTGACTTCACTAACCTTTTGCTCCTGTGTCATGAAAGAGCATTGCTGAGACTGGGATCTTCGTTTCTGGACAACAAGCATAGCTTCAGATGGAATAAATCCACTAAAGCATGTGTGTTACTAATAGGATAGAGAACAGTGATATTCAGCCATGCACAAGGCAGACCAGCTGCTGTTCTACATACCTACAGGAAGATGTTCCTCTTTGCCTTATGGGATTTTTCCCAAATTTCCCAATAGTAGGAGGACCCAGCACTGAGTGCTGCTGCTCAGCACACTGTGAGCTCAGTGCTGTGTGCTGGAGTTACATCTATCCCAGATGGCAGAACCAAACACAGATAATTATGTGCTTTTAAATTGGATGGAAACAAAAAGCAAGACTTTCAAAAGCACTTAAGGCTGGCATTGCCAATGATATCTAGGAAGTACTCTGCAGGAGTGCTTAACTTTTGTCTAAATCTCAATGTCTCCATCCATCTTGCACTGAAGCCAGTGTTGATTTTGGAGCATACATTATTTTCAAACATCATTTGGGATGCTTAGTTTTATCTGGGAGGATTTCCTGCCCAGTGACTGAAGGAGTTCTGCATCTGCGGAAGCAGTTCTGGTTTCAGGATACTGCCCTGGCATGTGGGTGTGCAGCAGACAGATGAGCAGTGCCAGCGTCCCTGCTGAGGAGCTCCTTGTACACCCACTGTGCTGTGTGCTGCTGCCTGGGTTGCCAAGTGGGGCTGTCTTGGAGGTTAGCTGTGCAAAATGCTTTCTTCATTCTTTTTCCCATGGGCAGATGGTGATAGGACCCGTGGGAATGGCTTTGAAGTAACAGAAGGGAGATGCAGGTTGGGTGTCAGGAGGAAATCATTCAACCAGAGGCAGTGCAGCCCTGGCACTGCCCAGAGCTGTGCTGCCCCATCCTGGAGGTGCCCATGGACACGGCTGGGCCCTGAGAGCCTGAGGTGGAGGGACACCCAGCCCTCTGTGAGTATGGGGCTGGAAGGGGTCCCTCCTGACCTCAATGTTCAACTTCATGGTTCTTTTGGAGGAGTGTTATCGATGGTGACAGAAGCTCTTCCTAAGAAGGATGGAGGTCTGCAATGAGACCACCTCCCCACCCAGGATGCCCCAAAAGCACCAATGTTTAGGGGCTTAAATTCTTTACTATGAGAGCGGTGAGGTGCTGGAACAGCTGCCCAGAGAGGCCGTGGATGCTCCATCCTTGGAGGTGTTCAAGGCCAGGTTGGATGGAGCCCTGGGCAGCCTGGGCTGGTATTAAACATGGAGGATGGCAGACTTGCATGTGGCGGGGGGTTGGAGCTTCATGATCCTTGGGGTCCGTTCCAACCTAAACCATTCTATGATTCTATTCTATGATTTTATGACATGCTGCTGTGAGGCAGGGTCTTGGCAGGAGCCCTGTGCTCATGGGCTGGGGGCACAGAGCTCCTCCATGCTGATCAACCACTGACTCCCAGTGGGATTCTGGGGCGTTTCAGTATAAAATGCAGTTTTCTGAGGAGAGAGTGATTTTTCAATAGAGTGATAGGTTAAAAATAAGGCATTTATCTTCAAAATTGCTAGAGAGTTTTCTCCTAAAAATATTAAGTGAGTCCTGCTGTACAGGGCATTCAGGCACTTCTGTGGTTGTTCTGTTTCAGTCTTTGTAGTACTTCTCACATTTATGCAACCAGGGAGCTCGCCCTCTGGGCAATGGATGTGGGGAGAAAATCAAATTGCTTCAACCCGATGGAATACTAATTTTTGTGTCCTTTCGAAGGGACAGAATCTCCTTTAATCACAGTACAAATGTGATCCAGGAGGTGGTGAAAGGGAAAGGTTGTTGCTTCCAGATTCCCAGCATCCAAACCATATATCCTGTGTCACAGGCAGAAGAGACAGCCCCAGACCTTTTAAACACTTGGATTTATTGACTGACAGCCTCCTAAGCAGCCTGAAGTTTAATTTGGAAGCTGTCAGGCATACGGCTCAATTCTTCAGCATCCATCACAAACACAAGCTGGCGATGTGTCGTAACTTACAGATTTCTTTTTTACTTCATTTTTTGAGTATAGAACTTGCAGATTTAGTTGCAGCCATACCTCCTCAGCAGCAGCGGGGCTGATGGACAGCAATAGTATTTGTACACTCTTCCTTGTCTAGGGGTAGAATGGCATGTTGCACCAAATGCCCTGCACTCAGAGGCTGGGAAGGAATGGCTTCAGAGTGAGCAGAATCTATTTACATGTTGGCTTTAGCTCCTTCCCATCTGTTTTGGGGATCTTTTCGAACCTGTTGAGCAGGGCCAGGGAGGCTTTTTTTGGCTTTTATTTTGTCAGGCGGGGACGGTTTGAGAGGCACCCAAACATTTCAACTGCTGCAGAAATCAGAAGCGTTAATGGGGAAATAGTTATGACAGATCTCCTTCAGCAAAGCTGCAAATGCCAACAAACAACCCATCAGTGCTCATTGCTGGATGCGCCTACAGACAGTGCTTGCTGCTGGCAGAGGGCTCTGTGCATGCCCTCCTTGCTGTCCTTGGGCTTCTGTGGAGGGCTGGGCTGCCAAACATACCTGCTACGGTCTGTGTGCTGCTGTCAGCCAAGTAACGGTGTTTTCGTGTTGTTCTGCACCGAGGCCAGGCTGGATGGGGCTCTACACAGCCTGGGTTTGCAACTGTGCCCACAGCAGGCTGGAACTGGGGGATCTTGGATGTCCCTTTCAATCCTATGATTCCATGGTTACACCCCTAGCAGTGGCCCTGCATGCTTCCTCCAGCAGTGCTCCATCTCTGAGCAGTGTGGTGAGTGATGGCGGCTGGGTGCAGGGATGAGCACAGTGCTGCAGCTCTGCCAGTGACACAGGGGAAGTCTCACAGCTGGGGGATGGTGCCTGCATTCCCAATGGTTGTTCACAGAGCTATGTGATGGAGATAGCATGGTAGCCAGAGGCCTTCCATTTCATGAAGTCTGCACACAAGCACCATTCAAGGAAATGCAACACTTTTGACTGCTGTTGATGGGCTCTACCTGTGTGGTAGCACTCTGTTGCCAGCAGCTTTTGGGGGATGATTTCTCAGTTCCCAGACCCCGAAGATCTCCTATCACCACATCAACAGGAGCACCTGGAGGAAAACATCAGTTATCTCACCCCCAGCATTGTGCCAGAGTCACCCAGAAGAGGTTGTGAGGATGGGAAGAGGTAGAAGAGGAGGTTGTGGGGATGGGGAGAGGTAGAAGAAGAGGTAGTGGGGATGGGGAGAGGTACCTATTGCTAGTCAGCACAGCAGCCTGGCACTGCACCCTCGGCCAAGCTCCATGCTTCTGAGCAGCCAGCCTTAGCAGAAAGGACGTCATCAGGAAGCTGAGTGCATTGCAGAAAAGAAGGATTTGTCCCACAGTGGATGCACTTGTATCTAGAAGCCAGAGTCTGCTGTGGCTGGTCCCATAAATCCCACCTCCAAAAATAACACAGTGCAGTAGAATACCAGCCCATTGCTTACAATGCCTGCTCAGTTTTTCATGTGAAGATTAGTAAAATTCATAAAGAAAGTGTTTTGCAGCATTTTTTATGAGAATGTTTGCTATCATTTAACAAAGGACAATAGTAGTAAATTCATAGGGATGGAGGCTTAGCAGGTTTGCTGTAGAACATAAATTACTAAAGTTGTTCAAGCAATTACCTCAATTAGCTGTGCAATTTAAATTCCTTGGCATGAATGATGCCATTTAGCCTAATGAATCCCTTTTGTTCCTGATAGATGCTGTATCTCCAGCCATCCATCTGATATCAGCCCTGTGTCTCTGGTCTCTGCCCCCAGGGCCTTTCTGCTTGACTGTACCGGGTGTGTGGTGAGGAGGGAGCAGAGCAATGTTCTGCATTCTGCCATCACCAGTTCATCATCTAATTAGCATTGATGGTGGTACCATCATTTCCCCACCAGCTGAACCAACCTTGTCACAAGTGAGTGCTAACGCTGAAGGTGTTTTAATTAGTCTCATTTATATAAATAGAGTAAGAAAAGAAGGGAAGGTGGGCATTTGGTTGGGTTAATGGTCAATTTGTGCTCAGGGGGTGGTTGTGCTCAGGAGGTGTTATGTGTAGGACTGCATGGTGATGGGTAGAAAGCTTGCTGTCAGTGCAACTGGTGGGCAGAGGGAAGGGCTCTGCTTAAGAAAAAGGCAAATATAAACTGTTTGCTTGTGCTTCAGTTTGTCTCTGTTGACTGTGCTCAGCACAGCAAATTTGTTTATGGACTGAAAATTTGTTTATAGTTAGAGGTGCAATAAAAACTGTTTGCTTTGAAGGCAGAGCGTATTAGTCAGGGAAAAGCATCCTGTTCTGTAAGTAGATTCATCTCCATTTGTTATTGATTTCTAAGTGATCTGACAGGTTGGAGGGCTGGCTGTGCCGTTAGGGCAGCTGGTGGTGATCCATGGTGCCTGCATGCACCCTGGGGGGCTTCCCTGGAGAGAGGGGGAGTCTCCATCCCTAGAGGTGTTCACATCCATGGGGATGTAGCACTGAGGGAGGTGGGCACAGTAGGGGTGGCTGGCGGGTCTCAGAGGGTCTTAATGATTCTATGATTCTGTGTTTCTCCTCCAGGACAAGTTTACTTGCTGCAACAGGAAAACAATAAAATGCACTTCCAACCTGTGTGCCCATGTCTGAACTGAGAGCCAGACAACTCTTGTCCATTTGGGTGAGCATTTCCTTGAGCCTTTCACGATGGGAGGACGTAAGATCTGAGGCAGTGATGGAGAACTCACAATAGCTTTTGACATCACTCAGGTGATGCACTTCAGAACCAGAGTAGCCACTGTGCTGAAGTTCCCAGCACCAGAGAAAGGGTTGTTAAGCACTGGAGTAGGTTTCCCAGGGAGGTGGTTGAGTCACCATCCCTGGATGCATTAAAAACCATTCGGATGTGGTGCTCAGGGACGTGATTTAGTGGAGGGCTGTTAGAGTTAGTGTAGGATGGTTAGGTTGTGGTTGAACTTGATGATCTTAAAGGCCTTTTCCAACCTGAGCAATTCCGTGATTTTATCTGCAGCAGCATTGTTTAAGTTTTCAGCATTCCAATTTCCCTAAGTGGCTCTGATGTTGCCTCTTTGTCCATAAAGAGCACAGAGGAAATTAAGTTGCGGGAGGTGTAAGCGAAATGCCTGCAGACAGGGTGGAGGAGGCTGCAGTACAGTCTGCATATCACCCATTTGATTCTCCTCTCAGCAAATTACATTATTTTCATTTTCTCTTATTATAACTGCAACCTCATCCTAGCTGGTACTCTCGTCTTTCAGTCTGCAAGATAATTCCTTTAACTGCAGCTGCTCCTTACGCAGGGTTGTGTGCCTCACTCTTGCTGTTGTAATTCCAAACACATTCCACCCAAGAGATGGCATTTTGGGTACTGTTCTGCCAGCACTGTGCAATGGGAAGTTATTGCTATTGCTTCTTTCATAACAAATTCATCCTCGGTCAGAAAGGTCCGAGCTGGAATATAAACACTGCAATTATCAATAACGCAGCTTGAAGGGAACCAAAGCTCGCTCTCTGTTGGTGTCATATGCTTAAAGTGTTTTTTAGACAGATGAGGCAATCTCCTGAAGACAATAATATCACATGTGATAAATATGATAATTTACTTGACATGGCAATGGTGTGTGAATGTGAGCACCTCCTTGGCTGTTAATCCTCTGAAGGATTAATGGAAACAACAGTGCCATCACTCACAAGAGCCAGAGTGCAGCAGGGTGAGATTCCTAAAGGACCATAGAATCATAGAATGGCCCGGGTTGGAAGGGACCTCAAGGATCATGAAGTTCCAACCCCCTGCCGCATGCAGGGCCACCAACCTTCACATTTCACAGCAGCCCAGGCTGGCCAGAGCCCCATCCAACCTGGCCTTGAACACCTCCAGGGATGGATGGGGCATCACAGCCTCTCTGGGCAGCTGTTCCAGCACCTCACCACTCTCATAGGAAAGAACTTCCCTCTGACATCCAACATAAATCTTCCCTCCTTCATCTTAAAACCATTTCCCCTCGTTCTGCTGTTATCTACCCTGGAAAAGAGTTGACTCCTCTCCTGTTGATAGGCACTTTAGGTACTGGAAAGCTGCAATGAGGTCACCCTGCAGCCTTCTCTTCTCCAGGCAAAAGTTACTCATCTGAACCAATATATTTTTATTTGTCTTCAGGTGCCATTCTGTTGTTGCATATTAAGGACAATGGCAAGATATTGAGAGGAAATATTCTGTGTTTCAGTGCCTCTCTAATAAAAGTCAATCTCCGGAGTTAAGAAGGAAGCAGCTTCCTGGAGGACCCAGAAGTACACACCAGAGCAAAAGATGCTCTCCTATAGCATCACAGAACCATAGATTGGCTTGGGTTGGAAGGGACGTCGAGGATCATCAAGCTCCAACCCCCCCACCACAGGCAGGGCCACCAACCTCCACACTTAATACTAGAATACTTTAATATTTAGATATTTAATTAAATTAACATTTAATAGTAGAATACTTCAATCCCAGCTCTACTGGGGAGAAGTATTTCCATAAAAACACCCAGAAACGGAACAACCTCAACTTGTCAAATAATATTCATTGCACCCAAAACATGGATTACTACTGTGTTAAATCCAGATATAACACAGCGAGAAGGTGGGTAAGTAATTGTTTCTTATTGGTTTTTGACATTTTAAAAGCTCCATCTTCAGCATCAGGCTGATGGCGTGAGCAGCGTGCTGGGCTAAGCCTTGTTTCCAGAGCAATGGAGGAGATGAGGGATTTGGGGCTCCAGTATCCGCAGTCACTGCCGTTGTGGGACTTCTCAGCGCCACAGCAATATATCACCTCTTCTTATAAGTCTGTCTTGTGCAATCTCTAAACAAGTAAAATAATTTTTTTAGCTCCCGTATCCAACTCCCTGAATAGCCTGGAAACTCATCCAGCCACCACGCTAATAAAACCTAATTCTAACCGATGAGCAAAACCAAGTTTTCTGAAGCAGCAGCTTTTTATCGCGTCCTGACAGCGTGACAAAACCAACATGTTTTGGGGCAGCTCTTCCCATTTGGATTCTTCCCAGCTGGATTCCCCTACAACAAGCCGTGAAATCCGCTGGTCCCCCTCAACCATCCCAGCCCAGTTTGGCAGCCTGGCCCGCCTGGGGCAGCCTCTGGCGCTGTGATCATCCGTTGTAATCCTCTGCTCAGCACAGGGTTGACTTTTTGGGATCAGGCTTTTTGGGACCCTGTCCAACCACTCTATGATAATCCCCTGAAATGCTGAGTTTGCTCACTCTTTATGGGTGACCACCTCCAGAAATTAACTGCTGTCATTGCCAGGAGTGATTTTTCCTTATGTGCATTTGAAATTCACATTGTCGCAACTTTTTACCCTTCTCTTTTTTTTTTTTTTTTTGTATTTTTTAAACTGAAAAATGCTTGTTTTCATTAAGGCAGAATCCAAACTAAAAACATACACAAAACTAAAAAAGCAATCGAAGCTCCACCACAAAATGGAAATCCTCCATTTAAAAGCATGCTCTGGAGCAAGCACACAGGCTGCACGTGCTCAGATCTGTGCAGCTGGCCTTCTGGGGTCTCAGTGGGCTTCTGTGTGAACAGCGGGGTCTATTCTGATGAATATGACTGTGAGAGTAGTTTGGGGATGATAACACAGTATCAGGAAATGCATATAAAATAATAATTCATAATAAACTCATTAAGATTCCTTCAAATAAAATCCCATTTACATCCTTTATTTTCTATAGGGAAATTAAGGATTGCTGGTAGTAGATTTCTTTTTTAATTCTTGGGAGACGCAGCATTTGCAGCCTTCTGCTCCCAATGTCTGTGTAGCAGACCAAGGAAGAGAGCAGAACAAGTGTTGGCCATATCTCTGAGATTAAAGACCACTGCATGGGAGTTGCTTAGCCACGGCCTGAAGCAGTGATTGAGCACCTGGTGAAGGGATGAACCCCCCTGGGAGCACAGGTGGAAGCAATTCAGCCTTGTGACTGGAAGGGATGGACCCTGTCTCCACCCCTCCCTGATCACATTTAAGGGCTGGCAGCCACAAGGAAAGGATGCCTACCTGGAGATCCCTCCTTTTGGAGTTTTTGGTGAGCTCTTTTCATCTGGATGGGTGAGCAAATCTTTCTTCTTTTAACCAGATTGTGACTGTCGCCCTTTTTTGGGGTAATTTAGCGCTGGTTCTCTGGCATCACCTTTCCCTACAACCATCCTCAGTAGAACCTCCTGCAGGGAGGTGCTTCCTGCTATTCTTCCAGCTCAGGGATGCTGATGTGGGACAAGATACTCTGATAAAGATTTGAAGAACAGACCAGATCGTGACTTTCATTTGCAGTGGTTCCTGGTTCATAATCCTGAAGGACAAACCCAGAGGAGCACATTCAGGTGGATTCTAGGAGTTCTGAGAGCATGCTGCAGGGCCAACAAGCACGGAGGCTCCTGCTCACAGTCCTGCAAGGCATTCTGTACAGTACTTTTACACAAATTATGTTACGTTTTGGTTTCAATGTTCTTTTTCTCAATTTCCACTTGTTCTGCTGCATTACCTTATGGCAAAGGTTTTTTTGAGGAGCTAAACCTAAATCTCACTGAAGTATTTAATTAGAAATAGCCTCACTGAAATAAATTATTTAAACCTTAAAGGCTTTGCTTCTGAGCCTGGCTGATGTGTGCCAAACTACCGTGGATGTTAAGGTGAGAAGCCCTTGCTTAATGCCACCCTCACATCCCCTTTCCATGGGTAGCAGCTGGCAAACAAGCAGGTAGGCTGTTATGATGTGATGTGTTCCATTGGATTTATTGAGCGAGGAGTAATGACCTGAAAACTGGAACCGTTTGGACTCAGTTGTAGCAAATAGGTACAAATTTTTGTGTACATTAAGAGTGCTGGAAAAAATTCAGACTATTTCCTTGTGCCATCAAGAGCTGTTAGTAGATGCCAACATGCAGTGCCAGAAGGACTATAAATTCCAGAGCAATAATATGAAGGTTGTGGTTTTTTTTTTTTTTTATTTTTTTTTTTTTTTTTTTTTTTTTTTTTATATCCTAGGTTAACCACAAGTCTTCTGCAAGTGCTGAAAAGCAGCTTGCTGCCCTTGCATCACCAGCTGTGCAGACACAGTTAGTACCTGTGCTGGATGGATGGTGAGCTGCCTTGTGCTGAGTGGTACCTTGTACCTGGGGGAGAGCCTGAAGACTGAGCATGCAGCTTCTGCTAGGTGCTGTGCATGCATTTCACCTCTTTTGCCTTAATTTGATGGGTGCAAGTAAGTATGGGCTTGTAATTTTTAATGGAAATATTAAATTAGGCAAACTACTGCAAACACTGTTTGTTAATTCAATATTTCACTTACAGAGGCTGATGGAGTCTGGCCTGTAGGCATAGGTGGGGGAATTGTTAAAGAAGATGAGCTGGGCTCTGCTTTAGGAGCTGGGATGTATGCTGGAGTTCTTCCCCTGACCTGGAGCTGCCTTGACATGTGCTGCTGTTCTGACTTTCTCAATGGAACCTCGTGGGTGGTGAAGTGACTTGAGAAAATCTGATTCAAAACTGCTTAACGATAAAAAGTCATCTGGGAACATTGGTCGGATGCTGATAGTCATTAAATTCTAGGTTTTTAATCAGAAAATTGTAGCAATGTAACTTTCCATAAACTGCACTCTACGTGCAGATTCATAAGTCAGTTCACTCAAGCCCAGCTGAGATCTCTCTATTTTGCAAACTATTATGGGCAACAATTAAAATTAGTACTGGAAGTACTGGAATTGTTTTGTTTCCTCACTTCTCTTCATGCATAGAGGAAAACACATGTAAATTCAAACACTTCAGCTGTGTGATTGATGTATTTCACCTCCCAGCTCTGTGATCTTCTGTCTTGTCGCCATCTGCACAAAGGTTTCTTTGCAGCTGCCTGATTTCCCTCATCCCTGCAGGCTGTTTGCTGGGGGTGGTTGGATCCCCTGCCTGGGGTCTGAGGTATGGGATGTGGGCAGGTGGCCCTGGGACTGCAGGCATTGAGTCCAGGCATGGGATGCTCTCAATGCTTTTCCTGCACGAGATGGATCATGGAATCATAGAATGGACTGGGTGGAAAAGGACCACAATGAGCTTCTAGTTTCCCCTTCTTTGCTACGTGCAGGGTCACCAACCACCACAGCAGGCTGCCCAGAGCCACATCTAGCCTGGGAAGATGGATGTGAAGATGAGATGTCCTGGAGGAGGAAGGAGACCTCCAAAGGGCTTGGGATGAACACCCCGGTGTCTGATGAGGCAGGAATCATTACCCAGGTGAGGCTCCTTCTTGGCTCAGTATTTTTTGAGGTGTATTGCATTCACTACCTAGGCTTAATTGCTGGCTGTAATTAACAGGGGAGGTGGCTGTCTTTAATTATGCCTTTTAATGAGCCAGCCCATAATGCTGGCTGTCACATATCCACTGTGAGATCTTGCTGCAGCTATTGGGTGCAGTCCTTCCTTGCCATCTTGTTGCATGGAACAACTCTACTAGCCTTCCTTAGGTCCTTCCTAAGGGCTGGTGGAGTCACCCAGAGCTGCCTGGGAAGGCTGAGATGTGGTGGCATGTGTTTATGGTCTCCTGCAGGGAGGTTGAGAGTGGGGAGGACACAGTGACAGCAGCAGATGGGGTGGCTGTGGCTCATCAGCTGGTGATGTGGTTTGCTATGCCTGTGATGCTGGGTGCTTGTGGTGCTTCTCCAAAGAAGGCATCAAAAGAAAACTCTGGATGTGTCCATTATTTAAAAAAGAAAAAGGTGAACTAGAGAGGAGGGGAATGTTTTTTAATATGCTTTCACTCTTTTCTTTGAGACACCCTTTTCTTTAGCAATGTAATTATTCTTAAAATGCAGCTGACCTTTCACTTCTGCAAACCTTTGCAGTTTTGCCCCGTGATGTTTTAGTTAACATTTGACGTAAAGAACTGAGCAGTTGGGAGATTTCTCTTTGATTAAATTGCCTTTAGCCACATGTAGGGTTGTGCATCTACATGTGGGGCTGCGCAGGTGCTTTCTGGCTTAAATCCCTCTCGTAGAGGGGTGAAAAATCATTCAAAGTAGTAGTTATGTGGGCTATGTCCTCTTACAGAACTGCTACAAGGGTTGATCAGCTGGTACAGCTCAGCACAGTGTGCCAGCATCCACAAAATGGGAATATATGTATGTATATATTGAACATACAACTGAGCACCCAAAGATGGGAGAGCTGAGAGCAGAATGCACCAGCTCTTCTGCTTTGTGGAGATACTACAGCAGTCAGTTCATCAAATTAAAACAAATGTTTTCATAATGTGGAGTAATAGAAAATGATTTTATTAGTGTGCGCACTTAATTCTGATAAATGATTGTCTGTGTCCTCCAAGATGACATGAAATGATACCGTGTTGCACAACAAGCAGAAAATACAGATCTAATCAAATTTCTGGGGGTTGTCACAACATTTGTTCAAATAAACACAGTGTAGGGCTATAATCTATCATGCATCTTGTGGCACGTTGCCATACCCCATCGCCCTCCTTTTCTGTCACCTTTAGGCAAATCAAATAATGCTCTTTTAAAGTAACGGGTATTCATTTATGCACTGGTTTCTGGTCTCTGTTAGGTCTGAATCTGAGCAGAAATTGTGTTTCTCTGGGCTGCGTTTTGCACCTGGGCCTGAAGTAAATTCATTATCTGCAGTTCAGAGCATGAGAATTAATCCCAGGTTGGAGGCAGCCCTGCAGTGGGTGAGGGAACTGAATCCACGGACACTGCAGCTGCCCTCCTGGTGCTGAGCTTCTGACAAGTAACTGCTTCCCTCTATTCCTCGTTATTTAATTAACACCAATGCTTCCAGCAGTTTGATGGGCTGGGGAGGTCCTCAGCCTTTGGATCTACTAATTGGGAGGAGGCATTTCTTTCATGTTAACAGCATGCACTGCAGTGCTCCCATCGGCACACTCAGGTCAGTGCTGGCATTTTGGGGAATTATTCCCTTATTTTTCACCATTTTCCTCTATTTCCCCATTCCAGCTGCAGATGCTTCTTCTGCCCTGCCTCATTGGCAGAACCCCTCATGGCTCTGCTCACTCCTTCTCCATGGTGGTTTTAACACCAGGACTGCCACACTCTTGCTGAGGCAACAAGACCACAGCCTGATTGTACTTTAAATAACCAGGTAATGCTTCAGCATCTCAATTACTTTGTGAAGCAGCTTGCATCATATCTGAAAAATGAGTTATAATTTGGGGACTGGCCGTAGTGACCTTTGGAGGTCCCTTCCAACCCTTGTGTTTCTGTGATTATCAGTAGTGGGTAAGCAGAACTGACAGTTGAATGAGGTACAGGGGCTTAAATGAAGCACTGAGCTTGGGAATGATCTGAGGGTTGGCACACCTCTACTGCAGTGGTTTCTGTTTATGTTCTTCAAGCACATTTTTCCTGGAGAACACAGAGGCCCACACAGCGACGGATGGGGCATGCTGTCATTTTGAGTCACTGTATTTTGGGGTGGAATAGGGAAGCTCCTTAAAAGCAGGCAGTGTCACATTTGCAGCTTTGTTTTCATGGACGAATATTGCTTTGAGACTAATGTAAGCTCTGTGTGTTATTTGGTATCAAAAGTGTGCTGTGAAACTTCATTTCAGAGCACTCTCAAGGTCATTTTATATGCATGTAACGGGTGGATAAGTCAAGCAAAGAGCCCTTCTCTGCCACTCTGGGCACCAGGTCATGCTGAGACATCCATACTGGGAGCCAGAATAGATACCAGCACAAGTTCGTTGCTTTGCTACCCTGCTTTCTGCCTCACATATCCATCTGCTCAGCTCTGTTTCTGCAGAACACAGAGGTGGTGGCTGAGGTTTGTGACATGGGGGGGAGATGGCAGAGTCAATGGTGAAGGCTGACGTGTTGTGGAGGGACAGCTGGTAGGAAGCTGGCATCACTGTGCTCTGTGAGCCCACCCTGAGCTGGCAATTCACTGAGAGCCTTTTTGGAGACTGTGTGTTGTTTTGTCTAATAGAAAACACGCTTTGCAAATGAGCTCCTGAGCACTTCAGCAGGGGGTGCTTTTCTTGCATGTTTGCAATTTTCAGTTCAGGCATTGACGGCTGTGAACTTCGCAATGAGAATGACACTTGAGATCTGTGTAAAGGTCAGTTTTTTAATTGTGCCTTATAGATAAAAGAAACATCTACATCGATATAGTCTAATAGCATTGATTTCAGCACGGAGTTTTCAATTATTATTCAGAATTCTCTGTTATCTTGCTGCGGTCCCACAGCCTTAGCAGGTAGTGCAGTGCTCCATGAGGTAACCTTTACCTCATGCTGGTGTCAAAAGTGAGTTGTGATGTGCACTCCCTGCCTTTCCACAGTGAGCTGTCTGGGTAAGGAAGGTATTTGTTGCTTTAGTGCAGACTGTGATGCACTGAGGATGCCTTCAGTTCTGATATGGTACATCAGCTGCTTGCAGGTCTGCTGGTGCACAAACAAGCCAAGATCTCATCCACGCAGGAAGCTGCACTGCAGGACAGTGGAAGGAATGGTTGTGATTATCCCATTACAAAGAGAAGGATGTCTTTATATTGGGATCATTGCTCATGTTTTAGAGTGACCTTGTAAAGCGTGGTTCTTCACAGGGGGTTCAATACTAAATAATAATGCTTCTGCTCAGTTGTGAACACCTTGGGTTTATCTAGGAGGTATCATTCACCTGTTTCCAACAGCTTCTACGTGATCAGCTGAAGCCAAAACACGTCTGCTTCTTGCAGGTATACCTGTAAGCTGTTAGTAGTGCTCAGAGCAGAAACAGGTACTCTCTGCTTTCTCAGTAGAGAGCCTTTCAGTGTGTGAAAGGTTATGGTATAAGCTCAGACAGTGTCTCCATGAACATATCAGGATAATGGTGGGCACATCTCCATCGACAATTCACAGCCCAGAACTTCCTCTGGGGTGTTGGAGTGCGGTATAATGTCAAAGGTCTGCTTGTCCCTGGCTGGGCTTGGGATGGAGGTGCCTGGAGTTGTGCCTGGGGCTGCTATGGTTTGGGCAGCACATACATCACCACCCAGTTGTTGTTCGTTTGTTTTAATTTCAGAAATATTGGGCTGCTCTGAGCATCCCAACACCTGCGAGTAATCTTTGGACTACCAATCGACCTCAGAAAAGAATGCTTTAATTATACACATGCTTCTCTTAAATCAATAATGAATTGCAGTTCTGCAGGGCAGTTTGGTGGGACTATTCCCATAAATAATGCTGTCAAGGAATACCTGGCTGGTGGTGAAGTATGGCAGAGCAATGAAGTTCAGGGCAAGAAGAGTCTTAGATTGAAACTGTGAACTTGGAATTCTGTACACTTTGCACAGAAACTAGAAAATGTGCATATATGCAATTTCAGATTCAGACAATATATGTAACTTATGCATATATTACATATATGCACTGAAACAGGTTGCCCAAGGAGGCTGTGGATGCCCCATCCCTGCAGGCATTCAAGGCCAGGCTGGATGTGGCTCTGGGCAGCCTGGGCTGCTGGTTGGTGACCTGCACACAGCAGGGGTTGGAACTGGATGATCATTGTAGTCCTTTTCAATGCAGGCCATTCTGTAATTCTGTATAAACATATATCATAGATGCTTATAAAATATTATTACTCTACAGTTGCATTGACTATAATCATGTAGCTTGCATGCATTCTAATAAATTCATCATAGGAAAAGATCAGGCAGGTGCCAAGTGCTGCAAAATGACCTGGACAAAGAATGCAGAGGGTTTAGGAGTGCTTTGCATAAATAGGAGGATTATGCTCTTCGTGGAGCAAGCTGTGCTCAAGTTAAAATCGCAGATGTGTGCCAAGCATTCAGATAGTAAATTTTGTACCTCCAGTGATTCTGTGATAGAAATGTGTGTCTACATCTGTATAATGTGCAAAAATAGATAAAATAAAGTAGGTTTTTATGAAAACAGTTTTCTTGGGAACTGTTTTAACAGTTTAAAACTTTCTCTTGCATAGTCCCTTCACTACTAACGTGGGTGGAAGGCTCCATCTCCCCCTGGAAGCCCAGGGCTGAGCCCATATCCCTTCCAGGACCTGGCTTCAGCACCTGCTCAGTGCTGGGCAGCCTGGCACGCTTTCTGATTTGTTTCTTTGAAGAGTGATATGCTGATTCAAATTGCACAGGAGAAAGCAACAACACATCTCTGTATTGTGATGGGGCTATCAACACTGTCTGGCTGTACGAGGATGTGTTCAAATGGGTTTCCTTTCTCAGCACATGGGATACAAGAGGGCAGCAAAGCATCATCTCTAGGCATGGCTGTGGTGAACCACTTGTTCATCCTTCTTGTATCTGCAGGTCAGCTGGGGTGTGTGTGTGTGTGTGTGTTCTTCAGTAAACTAAGTGCCAACCTCATCACGTCTCCCTGCTATCACAGTGCTGTATTCCATGCGTCCAACCTCCATACATTGGTATTTATACTGAACTATCAGTGGAATCACTGACCCTGGAGGCGTTCAAGGAATGTTTGGATGTTGTGTTGAGAGATGTTGTTTAGTGAGAGCTATTGGTGATAGGTAGGTGGTTGGACTGGATGATCTTGTAGGTCTTTTCCAACCTTGGTGTTTCTGTGATCGCATCCTGCTCAGAGAGCACTTCTCTGCTGCTGCACAAATAGGAAAAACTTCTGCTTCACCAAAGCTCATAATGCCTTTGAGGCATTGGATTCCTCTGGTAGCATTTCCCAATCAAAGTACTAAAATGAGAGTTTCATATCCAGCCAGTACTCTTCTCAAGCTGATAAAGGCAAATGAGGGATCATTTATATGATTTAGGTTATGAGAGGAGTAGAGGAAGAGAAATGCTTTGCTTATATTATTTCCCACCTGTATAAATATGCAGCTGCTGTTTCTAATAAATATTACTTTAAAAAAATGGCACTGTTATGAAAGATGAGGGATAGATTCCCAGGGCTTTATCTTCCTGCTGCTCCAGCCCATGGTAGCTCAGGTGGGATTTCCCTCTTCCAGCCCTTGACTCAGTAGGCAGAAACTGTGGGTTCTGGTTGAAATGGGAAGGATGCTCCGAAGTGAGATGTAGCTGCAACAGCCTGAAGGCAGAAGGAGGGCTGTGTGGTGACTGGTGTTGCTGGGGGTAGGGGGGTGGAAAGCCAAATTCAACAGCAGAGGAGAAATTAGGAGCTTGAAAATACCAGCAAACTGAAATGAAAAAGATGCAAATTATCAACTCTGATACCTCACTCTCTTTATTTTTGTTTGGATATGTAAGTAATATTTTGCGGTAGACACAAATCTTGAAATTTTCCACTTTCTATTTCTGTGGGAGATCGGGTTAACTTATGCTTTATCCTGCAAGTTTCCACCCTGAATCCTCTGTCCTAAAATTTCCTCCTAATTCCTAGCTATTTTGTATATTTAGGTTTGAGAAGAAGTGAGAACTGAGGATTTCTGTCCTTCAAGGAAATGGCGTGAATTAGTGGTAGGAAGGGGTGGCAGGGGGGCAGTGATGGGGGTGGGGAGATGCTGCACTGTGTTGGGCAGCAGCTCACTGCTCTGGCAGCAAATCTTGGTTCCATTCCTGGCAGGAAAACACCTGCACATGGTGATGGAAGCAGGCTGCTAGGCTGTTGTTACAGTGCTGATGGGGGAGCCTGAATTATGCAAGGCTTGACTGAAACATCATGTAGCTGAGAATAAGGCCATGCTAGCTCTACTACTGTCTCTAAACCTTTGTTCTTGAAAGAATCATCAAGGCTGGAAAATACCTCCAAGATCATCCAGTCCAACCATCCACGTACCGCCAATATTCTCCCCTAAGCCACATCCTGTAGTACCACATTAAACTCTTCCCAGAGATGAGGACTCCACTGCTCCCACGGCAGCCCGTTCCAGCCCCTGATTGCTCTTTCACTGAATACAATCGGGATGAGGTGTGGAAATACTAAATTTGTACATCGTGTACATTCCTGGTTTTTATTGATGCAGGAGTCAGTATTCCAGCTTGTTATAACCACGTGGACCAGGTCAGTTTTTCCTTACAATAAATAAGGGTGAGGGGGGAAAAAAAATGGCTTAAACAGTAGCCGTATTTTTTTTGTTTTTAATTTCTGAGACTATTCCTCCTTCCAAATGCAGTGATGTTATCTCCATTGGTGACGTTACACCTGAAAGAGATGCCATTGGGTTTAAAGTGGCTGCTCCACTCCAACCTGGAAACACAGCAAGCTCATCCTAATTCCTATGTCATCTTATTTCTACATAGGACTCTGCCATTCTTGTCTGCTTGACATGAGCTACCAGTGCTGGTGATTATTCATTTGTGCTGACTGTTAGTGATAGTAATAAAATGTTGACAATGCCTTAGGGTAAAGCTTTCAAAAACGCTTTTTAATAAACTGTGGAAACTGTTGTTTCAGCAATTGGAAAATAATTAAGAAGCAATTACAGAAGCAAACAGAAATCCTGAGCGTATAGCCAGGCCATTAAAATATGTTCTCTAAGAAATTACCACAGCCACACTGGAAAGAAAAGCTACATTTAAATAAAGTTATGGCTATAATGAACTGAAAAGGAAGAAAAACAGAAGCAATTCACACTGGAAAGAGTAAGTACTTGTCTGCCCCCCGTCCCCTGGCTCACTGTCAACCTATGGTAGTTTTTCTTTCCTTAATTTTCTTATACAGAGTAATAGTTGCACATTCTGGAGTCTTTTTTATTCTTACTTTGTTTCTCAGCAAGCATTGGCTGCTCTGTGACTGTGCTGCAAACATGAGTGCAGGTGGAACAGGAGGGAGAACAGCTTCATGCCTCCTTTCTCCAGCAAGCAGGTAACGGTGCAGTGAAGAACTCTGCTATCTGCTTTTGTGGTGGGAATGCTTCCTGCTCCAGGGATGGCAGCATGAGACCCATTGCTCACCAACGCGTACGGCATATCGCTAAATCGATCAAATGCTGCTGCACTGAAAGTCAGGCTCTGTCCACGTGCCAATACAGAGGGATGCTTCTGATTATAAATTCTCTATGTGGAGTGCTGGCTAGCTCATTGAGAAGGCAAAAATCAATGACATTACCACTCATAAACCACATTCCTTGTGCCTGCTTCTCAGCACAGCCCTAATTGTCATACTATGTCTGTCAACTTGGCTTGCATCATAGCAATGTCCAAAATGATTCGAGGAGATTCAAAGGAAGAAATAGGTGCAAAAGGCCCCCACCAAAACAGTACCCAGTGCCAAAAACTCATCTCTTACAGAAGGCGAGAGAGGGGTGAAGGTCATGGCTGAAACTGCTCCTTTTTCACTGCAGGATGTGAGCTCTCCAACTCCCTGAAAGAAGCATGTAGTGAGGTGGGGGTCAGCCTCTGCCCTGGCAATGAGATGAGTGGGTCAGGATGGTATCACAGCAATGGCTGCTCCAGAGAGCAGCCAGGCACTGGCACAGCTGCCCTGGGGTGGGCAGTCCCCATCCATGGAGGTGTTCAGAGCTGCAGGGATGTGGCACTGAGGGACATGGGCACAGTGGAGTGGGTCATCTCTCAGGAGCCTTTTCCCACCTGAATTCTAATAACAAGATATACAAGAATTCTAATAACGAGATACACAAGTCATCCTGAGTGTAAAACTGCTGTTTAGTCATTGAAATCTGGTGAGTGGGTATTTGGATTGTTTTATTTTTTTAGGGTTAAGGTTTTTTAGGGTTAGGTTTTTTAGGGTTATTTAAACCTGCATGGGGTTGGAAAAACAATGAAAACAATCAAGCTGATGAGAGACTTTGTTTCTCAGTAAGATAACTGAAAAACTGTCTATCTGCTGTTTACAATACAGAATGGGCATCTTGTGATTTTCTTGTAATGACCTGAGTTGAATGGCACAGCCATTTGTGTTGTGGGACTTGAAGAGGGGATGATGGCACAGCGCAGCCAGCCTTCACATCCCTGCATGGCTCCACTGAGACACAGATAAAAGCTTGCCCCCCTCTCTGCCACGTCTCCCATTCAATGAGGTGCAGGCAATGAGCAAATTTGTCAAACGCCCATTGTGCTGACTCAGCTCTCCAGCTATCTGTTGGGCATTACATTTCACCCTGGTGCAGAGCCTTTTTAGTTTCCCTTGGTGAATAAATTACAAATGCTAATTTCTGCTCAGTTGAAGAGAAGATTAAGGCAGCGTAACAGACAGGCATGCCAAAATATTTATTGAATAAGTTGCAAAAGCAAAACAAAAAGGCTGTGTATTTCAAACTGAGTGCTGAGCAGGGCTCCAAGCTGAATTTAACATCAGCTCCTTTATTCACCCAGAATCCGATTTAGTGCGAGTATATTATATCCAACATCTGTATCCTGAAATCCACTGCTGAATAAGCTTCTAAAATTCTATTTTCTGCAGTTTTGGTGTATACTTGCACATATGTTTCTTAGTAAATCACAATAATGACCCTAATTCCATGAGGAGGACCTAAAGCAAATGCTGCCCTTGGGCTGCTACCCACCCATCCACAACTGCTCTATGAGGTTAGCACTTGTTTTCCTCTCCATTTCCATTCAGCCTGTTGTAAATGAATGGGAAGAACAATCTGAAAAAACTGTTACAGAAGTATTTAGAATGCAGCAGCTGCATTAATACCTATTTTTGGGGTCACAGTTGGAAAAATATGCAGTTCTTTCAGCTCTCACAGACATGGTGGGATTTCTGTTAGCAGCCGCAGAGAATTCTGTCACTCAGCTTCATACAATTTGGGCTCCTCATGCAGTCCTCCCTTTTTTCATATGCACACAGGAAAGGTAGATTTTGTTCTGTTTCTGAAAAGCAGTTTCTATAGCATCCTTGTAGGCATTAGAGACTTTGGTTTGCTGCATAAAATAATGAGTTACACTGTGTCTGCATTAAACAACACAGATATATGTCAGCATTTCCATGTCATCCTTCTGTCACAGTGAATGAATGACAGTACAGCATATGGGCTCATTAGGTAACATCCAACAGGTTAATACCCATGGATGTGTAGGATTTCTTTTATGCTTAAGTGTTTTTTAGATATTCCAGCAACTGAAGCTAGAGGGAAGAAAATTTCACAAAAGCCAAAATAACTCAAGAGAGCATTTGCAAAAATGAAGTGCTGAATTTAACCATTTCAGTGCAAGTTGAGTCTCAAAGCAGCAAGCAGCAGAAACAGCCTCGTGTAGTTCTCTTTCTCAGTGTGATCTGCTCCGAGAAGTTAAGCTGAATAATAAATACACTTCAGAAAATAAAGATCTGTTTGAAGAGAGAGAGAGCTTCTGGGATCATGGGAATAAAACACTGAGGGTAACAGCTAAAACCCAGACAGTAACAGTGAGGTGATATACAAATGAGAGTTCAGTAGCCACAGGCCTCTGGATCCCAAGAATTAAGAGTCACAATAAGAACATAAGATACATTCACTTCATTGTATGAGGCAGACATCCCATTCAAAAATGGATGAAGTTGATGCACTGATGGTGCACTGCTAGTTAAAGAACACATGCACTCAATGTTCTCCCTGCATCCTCTATTTTATTTATACTAACCCCTTGCCATGACAGTGATGCTCACAACCTCCTTTCCAGAAGTCTCCCCAGGCTTCAGGATCTTGCTCCAGTGACATCCAGTGCCAATGTTTCTCCACTTAAACCAGAAGAATATGTCCTGGCATCCTTGAGAATATCTTCTGCTGTGCCCTGTTCAGTGGATAAACCAGAGGCAGTTACTGACATGTAAAGTTCTCAGTGGTCAGAGCCAACAAAGCTTTGTAGATGGATTCGAGTCCGTGAGTCTGGCTTTGTAAACTTGGGTTGTGTGTAAAGGGGAGATGTTTCTTCAGTGCCTTGCAACCACAGTTTGCTAAAACCATCATGAAGCCTGAATTGCCCCATGCCATGCTTGCTCTCCGCCCCTGGAAGTGGTCTTGAATTCATCTGATAGAAGGATGTGCTCATCACTTA